>NC_080717.1:22726875-22744375 GCF_019097595.1 Hemibagrus wyckioides
GGTTCAATATGACGTCGGTCCACCCTTTGCAGCTATAACAGCTTCAACTCTTCTGGGAAGGCTGTCCACAAGGTTTAGGAGGGTGTTTATGGGAATTTTTGACCATTCTTCCAGAAGCGCATTTGTGAGGTCACACACTGATGTTGGAAGAGGAAGGGGCCAGCTCCAAACTGTTCCCACAAAGTTGGGAGCATGGAATTGTCCAAAATGTCTTGGTATGCTGAAGCATTCAGAGTTCCTTTCACTGGAACTAAGGGGCCAAGCCCAGCTCCTGAAAAACAACCCCACACCATAATCCCCCCTCCACCAAACTTTACACTTGGCACAATGCAGTCAGACAAGTACCGTTCTCCTGGCAACCGCCAAACCCAGACTCGTCCATCAGATTGCCAGATGGAGAAGCGCGATTCGTCACTCCAGAGAACGCGTCTCCACTGCTCTAGAGTCCATTGGTGGCGTGCTTTACACCACTGCATCCGACGCTTTGCATTGCACTTGGTGATGTATGGCTTGGATGCAGCTGCTCGGCCATGGAAACCCATTCCATGAAGCTCTCTGCGCACTGTTCTTGAGCTAATCTGAAGGCCACATGAAGTTTGGAGGTCTGTAGCGATTGACTCTGCAGAAAGTTGGCGACCTCTTCGCACTATGTGCCTCAGCATCCGCTGACCCCGCTCCGTCAGTTTACGTGGCCTACCACTTTGTGACTGAGTTGCTGTCGTTCCCAAACACTTCCACGTTCTTATAATACAGCTGACAGTTGACTGTGGAATATTTAGGAGCGAGGAAATTTCACGACTGGATTTGTTGCACAGGTGGCATCCTATCACAGTTCCACGCTGGAATTCACTGAGCTCTTGAGAGCGACCCATTCTTTCACAAATGTTTGTAAAAACAGTCTGCATGCCTAGGTGCTTGATTTTATACCCCTGTGGCCATGGAAGTGATTGGAACACCTGATTCTGATTATTTGGATGGGTGAGCGAATACTTTTGGCAATATAGTGTAGATAGATAGATAGATAGATAGATAGATAGATAGATAGATAGATAGATAGATAGATAGATAGACACAGACAGACAGACAGACAGACACAGACCGACAGATAAATAGATAGAATAGACAGACAGACAGATAGATGGATAGAACAGACAGATAGATAGATTATCAGATAGATAGATAGATTATCAGATAGATAGATAGATAGATAGATAGATAGATAGATAGATAGATAGATAGATAGATAGATAGATAGATAGATAGATAGATTATCAGATAGATAGATAGATAGATAGATAGATAGATAGATAGATAGATAGATAGATAGATAGATAGATTATCAGATAGATAGATTATCAGATAGATAGATTATCAGATAGATAGATTATCAGATAGATAGAACAGACAGATAGATAGATAGATACATAATCAGATAGATAGAACAGACAGATAGATAGATAATCAGATAGATAGAACAGACAGATAGATAGATTATCAGATAGATAGAACAGACAGATAGATAGATTATCAGATAGATAGATAATCAGATAGATAGATAGCCTTTATTGATCCCATGAGGGAAATTCTTGTTCCAGCTTAGACAGTGAAGTTTAAAAATAATCTCAACTGGACAACTTTTCTTTCTTTTTTTGAGTAGTGGTAGTTTGTTCCTGCCCCTGATATCATCTAACACATACTGGGTTGGTTCAGTTTCCAAAATCGAAACAAACACGTGTGCTAATTAGAGCTACCACAACCCTGCTCAGGCAGATACTAAAGGTTTTCTTTTTATTTTGTTTGTTTGTTTTTGCTATCAAATGTATCAAACATTATGCATTTCGCTCACACCCACATGAAAACCAAACCCTCCCACATGTAACACACACTCCTGCAGTCTCAACCGATTACACAAAGAGCTAAAAATGAAAATAAATAAATAGTGCACCTCTGCACTTTGTCTAGACCATTATCACAATCTGGTACATCCCCATGTTGCATCAGCAATTTCCTTGAGGCATTGAGGCACATGGTGAACTTTTAGCTCGTCACACTCCGGTCTAGGTGTTTTTATTATTTAAAAATCCAACCTCTACAGACTGATAGGATAATAATCCAGGCCCCACTGAGTCTGTGTGTGTTGTCTGTAAGCAGAAGCCAAACAACAGGCGAAGCACAACATCCAATCCTAAACCTATTCATATAAATGAGTCTCGTCTCTCCTCAAATAATAGAGTAATTTTGCCAGAACAGATGCGCTCCCAAGACCACGCACTAACATGCCTGAATAAACACATCAGAGAATATGATTCGTGTCAAGAGAGACTTCATGGGAATTTGGGGAGTGTTTGGGTGTGTATTAGAACCCTCGTTGCTGTAGGGTGTTCCTGTAGGGTGTGGTGTGTGTTGTGTGCCCAGAGGCTGTCTGGCACTTCTCTCACATGCCCTCCTTCTCTCTCTCTCTCTGTTTTTCTCTCTTTCTCTCTCTCTTTCCAAAAATCTTCTAATGGCCCTCATTAACAAGTAACATTGCAACAAGGATACAAAGACAACACACACATTTCCACCAACGTCACCTGTTCTGGTGTATAGTTCGAGGACCAGGCGTTTTGTTTCATTTCATTCTTGTTCTTTTCTCTTCTTTCCGAATTGAAAGACAGTGTGTCGCTCTGTTAATGGCTGTTAGGCTGCAGGCACAGGTATGGCTCTGTAGCCCAGGGCAGCCTTTCATTAATAGGTGTGGACATACATTTACAAACTCACACACACACACACTCGAGCCTCAGCTGGCTCGATTTTCCACACTGTAATTCTGGCAAACTCCAGAAGTCCACTCCAGGCCTGCTGAAAGCAGTTTTATCTTGGAAAGGTTTGAAGTCTCACACTCTTAGTCAAAACTTGGTACTGGAATAAAAGTCTGCTTCACTGCCGTCGTCATGACATCATCATCATCATCATCATCCCGGTCCATCGGAAATCATGAAGGCAGTGATGAGCGAAACCGGTCTAGTAGAACAGCAGTGAGTCTCACAGCTGGAGAAATCCACTGCAGGATTTATGCACTACATGGCCACCATGCAAGCTCTATGAAGACACGGTTCGCCAAGATTGAAGTGGAAGAACTGTAGTGTCCTTCACAGAGCCCTGACCGAACACCTTTGGGATGAACTGGAATGCTGACCACACCCCAGACCTCCTTAACTGCTAATTAATTCAGGGGATGATGATGAATTGTACTAAATAAAATCACTGCATCCTACATTTGGGTATACTGAGGAATTTGATGCGCTTATGCATTTTGCTGGATGCCAGATAGTAGTAGATCAGTGACGGCACAATCTACCATCCACCACTCATGTTAATAACATTTCCATAAACATTTAGAAAACTTCCTGTTATTAAAGCAACTTTTTAAACAGAAGCAGACAGAAAAAATGCTGAAGTGGCCTGGTTCATCCTGTTTCTCATCATAGCAGCTGGTAGCCAGTGAATTAAATGAAGTATGGGATGTGTTGGTTTTGTTTAGGAATGTCATAATAGTTGCACTGTTCACACACACACATAATCAGAAAAGAATTCACTCTGTAGTCCCAATCTCAGCAAGGTCAGAGCCAAGGGAGCAAAACTGACCATGCTGTCTGGGTGGGAGGGGCACTAGGTATGTGTAAGAGGGCTGATAACACTTTCATCCTGGAAGCACACATAATAGCAGCAGAGAAAATAAGTAAGTAAATAAATGTAAATCTAAGATTTTTATTTTTTAAAGCAGCCCGATTGGTCAATTAATTGTTGTTCTCAGTGTTGCCACTTCATAACCTCCAAAAAATTGCTCCTGCATTCCGGGGTGATGGGATGGGATGAGATGAGATTGGATCGGATGGGATAGGATGAGATGAGATGAGATGAGTTAGGATAGGATAGGATAGGATAAGATGAGATGAGATGAGTTAGTATGGAATGGGAAGTGAATTGTTCTGGATTTGTATTAATAATGATTACCCATGATTGTCTAGAGGAACGGTGCTGCTGTTGTTGAACCTAGTCTACTGGTGATTGATCAGAGACTTGGGTGCTATATTTGAGAGATGTGCATCACAAACTCATATGTTGATTTTATTTCTATGCAGTAATTGTTCATTGCATGTTCTCGTTATATTCCAGGCATCAGGAAGCTCCTCGGGCTCGGCCAGCGCCTCCTCGTCCTCCACTCGACAGGTGAGGCAGCGGATCACGCGGGTCAACCTCAGGGACTTGATCTTCTGCCTGGAGCAGGAGCGCTCCACGGCCCGCTCGCTGCTGCTCTACAAGGCTCTTCTCAAGTAGGACCTGGTCCAGGCTGGAACTGCGCCTCCATTTCTCCTCTTCCTGTTCGCAGGATGTGAACGGTGGTCCATCTCCGCGCTCAAAACCCAACCTCCTCCTCCTTTTCCCGCCATCGTTTGATTTGCAAGGTCTTTTTCTTCCCATGCCTCATGCGTCTTTCTTTGTGCCTTCAGGCAAAGCTGGGACATAATCAGTGAGATCCTGTCTTTGCTTTAAGAGGAATGCATGAGGTTTTTCATGCTCCAAACACACCTATATATTCAGGAAGTGAATGAAAGCCATGAAGAAAGAGAAAGTCGTGCATAAAAGCAGCATTTATTTCCTGGTACCGTTTTAATGCCGTCTGGGCGTTTGGTACAGGAGCCAGCATATAGGAGAAAAACTCATTTTGACTTTCTTTTTTTGTGAAATATTTGAATCTGTTTTGATTTTACGTTCAAGGATAACTTTCCCATGGTGGTATCAAGTGTGATGGGACTCGCAGCTCAGTTTTTAACTTAAATGCCTCATTTGCAATATGGACACTGGAAGTGTGAATGTATAGTTTTTGGGGATTTTTTTTTTTTTTTTTTTTTTTTTTTTAAACAGTCTAACAAATTCTTAAATATTTTAATAACTTATGACTTTTATACCTCCAGTACATACATGGTTTGTTTAGATCTGGATTTTGTTTCAGTAAAATTATGCAAATGAAGGATCCGTGCTGTCCTTCATCATGTGTCACATGCCGTTTTGTAATTCAGAGACAGTATTTTCTCACGCTCCTGTGTGTGTGTGTGTGTGTGTGTGTGTGTGTGTGTGTGTGTGTGTGTGTGTGGTGGGAAGAATGGGGAGGTGATAGTTAAATGTGCTGTGAAGAATTATGGTGTAGGAGGTGGCATGATGCCATCTGTACAAAGAGAGCTGTCATAAATTCGCCCAAAAAAGATGACGCATGGAAATGATTTTTATTTTTTTTCTTTCTTCCCCTTCATGTTTTTCCTCATCAAATAAACAGTAGACTTAAAGATCACGGCATAGAAATCGATTATGATTTGATCTCCTTTAATCAGCCTTGCACTGGAATTTAAAAAAATCGTGTTATTGATCAAATATGAGTAATAAGGCCATGTAGATAAGAAAAACAACACATTTCTTTTGACTGCTTTTCATTTCTTTTGGAGCAATTTTAGAGTGTGGTTTTAAAGGCCCCCCCCTCCCCCCAGCAGGACATGTAGTGGACATGAAGTTTTTATTAGCCTTGTCTTTGCCTTTCACGAACAGTACACCGTTATGCAGACATCGGTTCAGACGAACATGGCCTCAAATTCCTGCTCGGTCCTCGGCTGCGAGGCCGACTGCCGTATCCCATGATGTACCTGCACACGACGGAGCTCAGACAAGCCCCAGCGGTTCTGGTGAGAGAGGGTCAGGGCTTTTGATTATTTGTATGTTGTATTGTCTACAAAGACCATATATCTATTGTAAACTCTATATTTTTTGGTAAATTTAACGATTTTTAAATGTTTGGCTGGTTTGAAGAAAAAAAAAGTGTTCATCTCTATAAAATTTGTACTATTTTGTAAAAGAATAAAGTTGATAACTTACATGTTCCACCGTTTCATAAAATGTCTTTCATATTATCTGCTGCGTCTAAAGGAAAGGCACGTTTTCCATCGCGGCGCTGCTCCCCAGTTTGTTTTTCCCGAACATTGCTGCCATTGTTCTTGTAAACTTGTTTTCTCGTCCCTTTTCGGATAATGCCAACGTTTCCCGTTATCACACCTCGCTCAACCGAACCTGCGCCTTCAGCAAGATCTCATTTGCATGATGAGCTGCCAGCACACTTTCAGGTGTGTGTGGGCATGGTCTTATATCACGGGTGAGGGCCAAATGTGCCCACGAGACCAGGAATGTCTGACAGTTTTGACCTTGTGGGAACATGTTGCCTGGATGAACAACCAAAATATCTAAAAGGTAATTAGGTCCTCATAAGGATGCTAAGCTAAAGTTAACAGAAGTATACTCTTTCTATCTAAATAAAAAGTCGTCATTTTCTTCCCCCAGAACCAAGTACAGAAGTTAAGGAACCCATGCATGGACCAGTACAATGATTTAACCATTAACAAAAAGCTGATTTTATTTAAATAATGTACATAAATTTGCACCTTACTGTAATTATACATTTTGACACAACATCGATTAGAACAGCGTTTAAATAGAATTTTGTTTCCGCGCGATTGGAAGTCCGAGGGTGAGCTCCGAGATCCGCTTCTGAGGCTGTGGTTGAGAACTGTACGTCTGGAGTAAAGATTTATTTCGTGTGTTTGCTAAAGGGCTTCATCAAGCCGCCAAAACATCCCACACGATCGCAGAGATGGAACAATTTTGAAGAATAACAAAGCATAACGAGCTCCCCGGTCTCGGCAGTTCATTCTGTCTTTCTGCTCTAACACTCAGCGTGTGATCATGTAGTGTGTGTTGGCATTTCGGTGACCTTCGCCCCTGCCATCCGCTTGTGTGGAGAACGTCCTGAAAAACACTCTGCCTATTAAATGTGTACTTTAACAACACATTAAGCATCATCCGGTGTTTTCCTGCCACATAAGTAACCTTTCGTGTTTATTCACCCCCACATCGTGACTGGGCCTTTTTTAGCCTGGGGAGGTTTGGCTGACTAAATGGATTGTGGGAAAGTGACCTCGGCTCCTGGGGGGGTGTTCGGAGGAGGAGGTTGGCTTCTCTCTGACCCGTGGTTTTTCTCCCGGAGCCCTGAAGAAGCCTTGAGCTGCACACTAATCCCTGCTGCTGCTGCTGCGGTAGAACTAGAAATCCTGACAGTCTCTCGGTAAACACGGCATCACAGACACGCATTTGTTTAGTGAACGGAGTAATCCACCTAAAGCTGCCTTCATCAGGAGGATGTGGAGGCAAGTGCGTCTCCAGAGGATCTTCGGCTGTTGTCTTGCCATGCAGCATGAGCATGTGGTTCATGTACGTTTCATTACACGAAGCTGAGAGAGGGAATTAAAGCTGAATGATTCGGAGCCACCTGATCGAATCGAACTCCTGTCATTCTCATTGTGTTCTGGGGCGTAGAAAGAAGCTAAATTCGACACATCTGACTTAATCATTAATAATCCTGTGTTCGAAGAGTTTTGCTACTACAAAATACTCGCATACATGGAAAAGTTTCGGCTTTTTATGCAGATTTCTCTACGTTTCATTAAAACCTAATTTGAAACCAGTGTCAATTCCTACACCCTCGTAGATATGTGCTTCGTCCGGCATCCATGAAGCCAGCGCGTCTTTTCGTGATGGCCGAGTGGCTGAACACACTCGGAGGAGATCACTAACTGCCCTCTTCTGCATACAAAGTGGTTAGTATGGCTCTGATTGACGGGGCTGAGAGTAACTCCGTCCCTCCGACACGGAAACCAAGCTTCATTAAAACTCTTAGACCACGAGGTTTGATGATCTCTTAATATTCGAGAGCTTGAGCACCCTAATCATCGATGTTTTTAATATTAAACCATTAAATATGATGTACTATGAAGCATGTTACAAATATGAAAGTCCGTTAAATTTGATTGGACCAAATCAAGTGAAGTTTGCTGACACACACTTCCGTTGAAGCATTCAACCATCATTCCTGTCATGGTCAAGATCGCTAAGCAGCAGGAGATTAGAAGGTGTCGCTGTGGGGGGCGTCGCTATTGCAGCATCGGAGGATTCTCAGGGAAGAAGAAATGGGTATATGGCTTTGCCCGTGATGCCAGCCAGCCAGCCCTTTTCCACTCCATAATCAACATAAAAAACACCTCTGCTCTCAGCAAAACATGCAAGGATCTGATTTACAGAAGATTGGAGCATGAGATGGTCCACACTGGAGATGGTGGGGGGGGGGGAACTGGAACGTGTAAAAAGAATTCTGTTTTGAACACAAGGTCATGACTGAATACTATACCAACAGTCTTAATGGGAACGGAAGACCAAATTATACAGAACGCAACCTTGACCTTTTAAACACGTCCCTCTACTGAGGTTTGAGTTCTTAGTGTTCAGTCAGATGTCTCTTGTTTGTTTATATCGAGTTCCATCACGATGGGCTCCTAAATAGTCCACTGAGCCAGCGGAGAAGAACAACACACCCAGCTCCATCTCATAGTCCACAGCTGATCTTCTGCAGGTCTGACGGAGGAGTTTGTTCTAGTCCAGCGGCTCTTGTTTTATCCGGATGGGCGTGTGGATGGTCTGACAGCGTCTGTCCTCCCGACTCAGGATGTACTCGCTGAATTGGGACGAGTCCACTCCTCCGCCACACGACGCCACCATGGTGAAGCCTTTCTGGAACAATCTCTCCAGCACCTGAGCAAAAACATTGAGGTTGAAGTCAGCGAGGATAATTATTTAACATTTTATTTATCATTTAGCTTTTTACACATTCATTTGAACTGAACTGGACGGAGTTTAATAACAGATAATTCAGTTAATCCAGCAATTTCATGTTCTCCAAAATATTTCAATCAATTAATAGTCTGAGGTTATTTCTACTAATAATAAATATAAACTAAATATGCCCAAAAACTGATTGACCTAGGAACATTTCTGATGTTTAAGTGATTGAGATCATTTCTATGTGATTTTCGAACCCAATATATCCAAAAAAAAAAAAAAAAGAGAGAGAGAGAGACTGCTGTTAGCTAGTTAGCTAACTTAATGTTAGTGATGAATTAAATACAGTAGTTTTGATTGTTGGGGTATATTTTGCTTATTTGTTAATAAAAAAAATATCCAAAGTGGAACATTTCTACACATTTACACAGGATCCCTGAATAAACACGAGTACCATTCAAACCAGCTAGTCAGCTAATTAACTGCTAATGCTTTGTTGTTGTTGTTGTTGTTGTTGTTGTTGGAGGAGGAGGGGGGGTTGTACGGATTTTCATAAACTTTGTTTCAACTTGTTTAATCATGTTTTAGGTGAGTTATTTAACAACAGGCCAAGCAGTGAGGACTGTGTTTGTCACTAGGATTAGCTAGGTTTGCTGGCTAACTAGCTTCTGGTAACCTCCTCTCTCTCTCTCTCTCTCTCTCTCATTTATCACAGATTCTGGGTCTAATTTCGCAGTTGTTTGAGAGATTTATTTAAGATCAGACAAATCTGTTAAAATATACCACAACCAATAGAATTATTGTATTTAATTCATTGTTATGTTAGTTAGCTGAATGAAGGTAGTTAGCTACACAGGAAGTTTACAGGCAGGTACATCATTCTCTTATTATATATTTCTATTATCTGTTCTCTTTTATTTATCAACACTCACAGAAAATCTGTATTTCTACGGAAGTGTTTAGAAAGGCTTTGCTATGTGTAGAAAAATGACCATTTTGTGCCGTGACCTAAACATTAATTTCTCGAAATCAGCCGTTCGGACATCAGAATTTTAAATTCATTCAGGCTTCTCTCGCTTCTCTGTATCATGTCAAGTTTCATATTTTTCTGTCATCATCCTCCTGATAAAAGCAGCCTGTGAGGGAACGACTACTGTATATCATATAATGCAAGTGATAACGGGGAACTATCGAATTTTGGGGGCGGATTTTAAACGTAACCAGAAATGGATCATGTCGTTCATCAAGCAGCAGATTGCTGGGGTATCAGGGGAATAAAACTTTGTGAGATATTGACCAAAAAATCAGCTTCAGCGTGTTTTAATAGAACAGGACCCATGACAGCAGCTTGTCCTTAACGGCTTTCCCATAACGATGCGCCGCCATTATTTTGCTAAAACGTTATCTATGTTTTTTTATTAATATTTCTGGCTTTTATTTGCCTGCAACATTTCCCTCTTCAGACAGTCCAGTGAAGATGAGAAAGCGATCAGACCCCCTGGAGCTGTTTACTGGAGTTTGATGAGGAGTCAAAAGCGAACCGTTTCCCCGTCTGACAGCCGAAACCGAATCACCCCCTTCTCTTCCTGCAACCCTAACAACACACTCCGCCAACGTCAGAGGTCCACAGGCAAGCTCGGCAAAACCCTGTCACTTGCTCGTCCACAGATCACTGACATGTTTTATCTGGCGCAGTACTTGTAGATTTTTTTGAAATTCAACACATGCAGTCTGGAGTATTCACTTACTCCTCCACTTCTTTCAAGTGTGCTTCACATGAAAATGAAAGTTCTGCCTCAAGGCAACTGAGCCAGATAAAAGTTCCTCCAACGAAAAAAAAAATAATAATAATAATAACACTCAGTCGAATCATTGGGGCTCTGAGTAAAATGTCCACCCTTCTCCACTCTCTGGAAACCTCCAGCAGAATATCGGTAAGGTAAGTAGTCGAAGGGGAAATGAATTCATCCGCCGTTCCTCAGTTAGAGGAGAAGAGATCAGGTGAACGGGTGACGCAGTCGGCGCATGCCACTTTCCTACACTTTACTCCATAACAAAACTGTGCTTTAAATCTGAAGATAATATACGCAATAAATCCAAACACAGGAGTCACATGATGCAGTAGAAACCCCTGAAACACTCATTACAGCCATGACTCAGAAAACTGCATCACTTTGTACTCGCTTATAAGAATCTATAGCAACCATCTCTCTCTCTCTCTCTATCTCCTTCTTTCGCTCTCTCTCTCTCGTTCATTCTCTCCGTCGCTGTCCTGTCTCTCTCTCATTCGTTCTTTCTGACTCTGTCTCTCGTTCTCTCTCGTTTTTCCTTTCTATCTCTCTCTTGTTCTTTCTCTCTGTCTCTAACGCTCTCTGTATCTCTCTCATTCATTCTCTGTCTCTCTCTCATTTGTTCTTTCTGTCTTTCTCTCTCTCGTTTTTCCTTTCTATCTCTCTCTCATCTTATCTCTGCCTCTAACTCACTCTCTCTCTCTCTGTCTCTCTCTCGTTCATTTTTTCTGTCGCTGTCCTGTCTCTCTCTCATTCGTTCTTTCTGACTCTGTCTCTCTCTCTCTCTCTCTCTCTCGTTCTTTCTCTCTGTCTCTCTCTCTTGTTCTTGCTCTCTGTCTCTCTCTCTCATTCTTTCTCTCTGCCTCTCTCTCTCTCTCTCTTTCGTTCATTTTCTCTCTGTCTGTCCTGTCTCTCATTCGTTCTCTGTCTCTCTCTCATTCGTTCTTTCTGACTCTGTCTTTCTCTCATTCGTTCTTTCTGACTCTGTCTTTCTCTCATTCGTTCTTTCTCTGTCTCTTGTTTTTCCTTTTTATCTCTCTCTTGTTCTTTCTCTGTCTCTCTCTCATTCTTTCTCTCTGCCTCTAACTCTCTCTCTCTTGTTCTTTCATTCTGTCTAACTCACTGATTCTCTGTCTTTCTTTCTTTCTTTCATTTTTTTTTCTCTGTCTATCTGTCTCTCATTCTTTCCCTTTCTCTGACTATCTTTTACTCTAATTCTCTTTTGTGCCTTTCATTCTTTCACTGGTTCTCCGCTTCATTCTTTGCTTGCATGTCTCTCTGTCCCAGTCTTTGTTTCTCTGTGTCTCTGTCCCAGTCTTTGTTTCTCTGTGTCTCTGTCCCAGTCTTTGTTTCTCTGTGTCTCTGTCCCAGTCTTTTTCTCTGTCTCTCTGTCCCAGTCTTTGTTTCTCTGTCTCTCTGTCCCAGTCTTTGTTTCTCTGTGTCTCTGTCCCAGTCTTTGTTTCTCTGTCTCTGAATCTATCTGTACATGTTTCTTTGACTCTCTAACTTACTCTGACTCAGTCCTTGTCTCTCTCTCTCTCTCTCTAACCTACTCTTTAGTTTAGTTTTTTGCTTTTGTTTCGTTTTTGACTCTTTGTCTCTCTCTCTCTCTCTCTCTCTCTGAATCAGTGTCTCTCTGTCTGTCTCCTTCTTAGTCAGTTCATCTGCTTAATCTTTTTTTTTTTTCATTCTCGTGTTTCCTCATGACTGGTTGGGCTTCAGAGCACCTGACATGTGGCAAGCAAGGAAGAAAAGATCTGCACCTCTAGCGTGATGCTAACAGTCGGGAGTGCAAGGGCAGGAAAGCGGAGTTAGCAGATGCAGCGATTAGTTATACTGTAAGTCAATTAAGCGTGTGTAAAAAGGAGCGTAAACCAGTTTAGGTTGTTTAAAGAAACCAAAGTAGGTATTAAAAATGTAATATGTGTGTTTAAAGCGCTGCAGGCACATACGCTGGAGCGCTTTTTAAAAAAGAAGGGATTTGTCTTGAGGATGAGTTAAAAATAAATTATGCATATCATTTTCCCCTCGATTTCTCCCTTCATTTACGACTCTCTATATCCCTACATTAGAGGCGCCCTACATTACTCTGTGTGTGTGTGGGTGTGTGTGTGCTCGCACTAAAAGGTGGTAGCACTTCATGACCAGGTCAACGCTTGGGATTAGAGACAAGCCGATTGATCCAGACGTTTCTATTCTTTTGTACCTGATTTCATTTTAATTAAATGCTAATATACAAATATCAATTTTGGCTATTAATGTTTTTTAATTAATCTTTATCTCACCAAAATATGGTAGACCAGTTCCTCAGAACTGCTGTTATAATCATTGAAAACTATAACGCTTATTTTAACACGCCTATAACATACGTTATAACAAATAAATAATTGTAATAAATAATTTATCATTTTGCTAACCAGTGCCACTCAAAAACAAGGGCACTGTCTTCCTTACGGTCAAGATTTATGATGTCTCAGGGAGTTTTTCCTTGCCACTCTCACATCTGGCTTGCTCATTAGGGATCTAAATCAACATCTGGATTTCTGTAATGCTTCTATTGCAAAGTCTATAGTTCAAAGCAATATACAAGTAAAATAAAATCGTATTAGAATTGAATAATGATGTAAGGAGGAGGAAATAATGTTTCAGAGGATGGAATTACTTCTGCTTCCACAATATCCGTCTGACAGAGCCGGACAGAAAAGAAGGAGGGTGTATTTATACACTATATTTATATGGTTTATTACTGTAATTCAGTTAAACCCACATTCAAACAAATCCTGAATGATTTCTTTCACATATAATTAATATCCATGTATTCTGCCTGTAGACATTTCCTGTTTTTTTTATATGCACAAGAACAGAAGTGTCAGCACCAGGATTCTAAGGTTTTACTTGGTATTGGGTCGAAAATAAAGTGTGTGGTAATTAATGGTATTGCCGGTCCCTATAGGGGATGTAATAACATCTCGTGGGGCATAACTGCACCTTTGCAACTGTGTATCTACACCTTTCTCAACACCTGCCAGCATCATCCTCTCCTCCTCACACTGCTTCTCTCCTTCCACTTCTTCCTGTGCGACACTCTTGCCCCAGTCCTGCTTTCTAACGTTCTTTTAGCATCTCAAACTTTTTAGGAACACACCGTCTCCTTCCTGATCATCTGTAAACCAGCACATCTGACATCACCCTGTACTGCTGGATCTGACTTCACGGCTCACTGACACGCTCTAAATGAGATACATATACATATTAAATGCACTAATCAGGCATAACATTATGACCACCGGCTTAATATTGTGTTGGTCCCCCTTTTGTTGCCAAAGCAGCCTTGACCCATCGAGGCATGGACTCCACTAGATCTATCTAAAGCTATACTGTGGTATCCTTTAGTCCTTTAAGTTGTGAGGTGGAGTCCCTACCTTGCAATTTACATGACTTAAAGGATACTCACAGGACTTAAAGGATACTTTTGATAGATACTGACCACTGCAGACCGGGAACACCCCACAAGAGCTGCAGTTTTGGAGATGTTCAGATCCGGTGGTCTAGCCATCACAATTTGTCCCTTGTCAAACTCGCTCAAATCCTTATGCTTGCCCATTTTTCCTGCTTCTAACACATCAAGTTTGAGGACAAAAATGTTCCCTTGCTGCCTAATATATCCCACCCACTAACAGGTGCCATGATGAGGAGATAATCAGTTTTATTCACGTCACCTGTCAGTGCTCATAATGTTATGGCTAAAAATGGACGAAATTAAATAAAGAAAACTCAGTACATGAATCATTCCGGAGGACAAAAAGTAGTGCTAGTGTTGGGGTGGATCAAAGCTAATGCTAACTAGTGCTAGTTATCTTGTTATACTGTTATTTTTATATGGAAACATGACATGATCCCTGAGATTTAAGTCTCTGTAAATATTGAAATAAAGTGTAGAACTCCTTAAAACCTCAGATGGGGTCATTACATTGGGGCTGGCTAATCATTTTTCAAAATGAAGAGAACTTCCATGTCTGGACACCAACACGGAAAGAGAAAGCACAGCTATGTTAAGTAGTGGAAAGAATCTAATAATAAAATAATTATGGATTATACCTATAGGCTAAAGCATGAAGTAAACATAATGCTAGTCAAGAAAGCAAACAAAAAAGAAGCTAGCTAGCTAGCTAGGAGCTGAGGTGTGGTCTGGGGCGAGTAATGCTAAATCTTTAGCGTTTGCTCAACTTGTCTTGATAGCTGGGTCTTTTTGAATAGTATACAGAGTATAAAAGCCAACATTTTTCCTCCGATGTTCTACATTATAATATAATGATGGTTTATCTAACTGTGAAGCTCGACCTAGCGCATCTACATCTAGCATGGAGGAGAATAATGCCAACACTTTCAGACCGTTATCCTATAGCTGGTTCATTATATTGAAGCATATTATAAATCCTATCTTATGGTATGTTCCTACCGTTTAGATCTGACAACAAAGGAAAATACACGCTTGCATTTATTAAATATCAGGAAATAAATAAATAAATAAATATTAAATAATAATAATAATTATTATTAATAATAATAATAATAATAATAATAATTATTATTATTATTATTATTATTAATAATAATAATAATAATAATAACAGTAAATAATAAAAGTTAAATATCAGTATTTCTGATTTCAGAAAGCATTCCTGGTTCTACAACCTCTTAATCAACTCTTCGAACCCTCTTGTGCTTTTAATCAGTTTTACTCTAACAGAGAACTCACTAAACAGCAGTGACCCTGTGTCTGTGTTTCCTCCACAAAACATTTGTTCATGGAAGGAAAGGCTGAGTGTGTAAGATGAGGCTCTACCTGTACAGAATTGAGTCTGCAGTATCCGTTCAGGGGAAAGCGAATAACGTGAGTGGGGTCCTGGTTCCAGCCAGCGTTGACGGAGTTGCACATGACGTCGCCCGTCTCGGGGAAGATCTCCTCGATGAGAGCTTTGTCTCCACTCAGAGCGATCCTCTCGCCGAGGTCAGGGGTCACGCGCACCACCAAGCATTCGCAGGGCTGACCCTTACGCCGCTGCTCTCGCTCCTGCTTCCAGCGCTCCAGCTCCTTCACCATGGGGCTCAGCTGGTAATAACGCGCCTCCTCGTACAGCAGCTGGAACTCCTACACAAACCACAGAGCAGGAAGCAGCTTTCAGGGACAATGTACAGTCGTGTGTCTGGATCAAGGAGTGTATGCTAACATCAGGTTAGCGCATGTAATAGCAAATACATGATTGTGCTGCTCAAGAGTTCAGTTAAATTAGTGTTCACTCCAATTATTTGTTCAGTCTAAGTTAAATCATGCTGGCTAATTAGATATAGTTGCCTAACCTGAGCAGTAGCACATGCTGACATTGCAGCATAGCTTGTAGACTAAAAGTGAAATTTGCTTGTATTTCCAGCCTGAACTGACATGTTAGTAACAGCACACGGCTCTTCCCAGGTTTTATTATTACTTTATTTCAATTCAGTGATACGATTTAGTTCAGATACATGACTATGAGGATCAATCTGAACACAGCTATAACTAATGTGTGTGTAAACATGTCCAGGACTACTTTTATTGGATTTTTCTGTTTGTTTGTTTTTTATCACTGTTATTAATGTCCGAGTCGTAGTTTAATACACCCTACCTTAAAGCCTGATTCCAGTGTTGCCCCAATAACTCAGACAAGTCCATACAGTCTCTGTGGTAGGATCATGTTAAATATGACCATGAGAATACACGTGAGAAGCATCCTGGTCCAGGTTGTAGGTCTGACCTACACACTGCATCTTAGCTGGAATTGACTAGCCAGAAGGTTCATCACTGAGATTCAAAAAGTGAAATCAATGGTTTTATAATCAGTGCTCTGAACCACAGCTACATACTAACTCACAGTACCATGCAAGTCTGTAAAATTGCTCATACTGCCATACACACACACACAAACACACACACACACACACTCTAGTTTAGAAGCACAGATTGGCTTTGTTGCCCTAAGGGTCTTTGTGCCCTGAAGCCACTTCACCCTAGCCCTCTTACCCCTACCATTTTCCACCAGACCAGATGGCACTGCCACTCACTTCTATCTTTAAACATAGACCAAAACTCTCTCTCTCAACAATAGACAGATATTCTTATGAATATCAGAGAAATAGAGAGAGAAAGACCAGAAAGCTGAAAGACTTCAGTGGAAAGACTTTTTCCACTCAGATAAACTACAACTTTTACTGCTACTACTACATCTACTAATATTACTACTTCTAGTCCTACTTCTACTGCTACTTCTACTGTTACTGCTACTACTACATCGACGATTCCTCCTCCTCCATCTACTACTACTACTACTACTACTGCCACTACTACTACTACTACTACTACTACTACTGCTACATCTACTACTACTACTACTACTGCTACATCTACTACTACTACTACTACTGCTACATCTACTACTACTACTACTACTACTACTGCCACTACTACTACTACTACTACTACTGCTACATCTACTACTACTACTACTACTGCCACTACTACTACTACTACTACTACTACTACTACTGCCACTACTACTACTACTACTACTGCCAAGATCTACCACCACCACCACCACTACTACCACCACTACCACCGCCACATCCACCACCACCACCACTGCCGCCACATCCACCACCACCACCACCACTACCACTACCACCGCCACCACTACCACCACCACCGCCAAGACCACCACCACCACCATTACCACCACCACCACCATCCACCACCACCACCATTACCACCACCACCACCACCGCCGCCACATCCACCACCACCACCGCCACATCCACCACCACCACCACCACCACCGCCACCACCACCACCACCACCGCCACATCCACCACCACCACCATTACCACCACCACCGCCACCACCACCACCACCACCACCACCGCCGCCACATCCACCACCACCACCACCACCACCACCGCCACCACTACCACCACCACCGCCACAT